>NW_021130844.1:54630-81949 GCF_004193835.3 Ostrinia furnacalis
GGGGGGGGGAGGTGGTTAATAATTTGCAAACAGATCCCTAAAGTGAAAAATAGTCTTAGAAACCCTAAGCCATTTTAAAAGACCTATTCAACGATACTCCACACGCACCGGTTATCGTTACCGTAGGTACTTACCGTTAAAGTTAGGTGGTGCAACTCAGCCTTAGTATTTACAAATGCAGTCGGAGGCATTAATGACTAGTTTTTTGTTGGTTATTAAGTATTTGAACTATAAAACTATTTTTAATACGAGTAATAGGTATATCACAAAATCTTTTTCAACTGAAGTCTTCTGCCTACGTAAAACCATCTCTGTGCTAAAATTCGCCTAATAACAAACATTAATTAATTTTCGAGGATTCGTTTTAGTCAATGAGTGGAAAGGGTGACCTTTTTAGATAAAAGAAAAAATAGCAATAAGTATTTTCTGAAATTAAATTAATACTGTTAATAAATTAAAATAGAGTAATATATCTGGACCTTTTATTTTAATTTCCATTGGTTTTTTGTCCTCTGTGATATCGCCGGGAATAATCAAAGAGAGTACCGCGAGATAACGCCGAAGTTAATCTGCCCGTTGTTAAATCAGTCCTATTAATTGAGAAAATTAATATTTTTTTCACGTTGTCATAATATGGACGTTACTATTTTATTTATTTATTTTTATTTTATTTTGCTTTATTAGCGAAACAAACAGTGGTATTTAACTTTCTTTACACCATTTATATGTTTGCGCATACAATAGCTGAGAATTTTATTATGAATACTTAGACTTTTTTTACTTTACTACCAAAAATATTGGGATATAGGTAATAAAGCTAAATTCAAAGACAGCTAAATTCTGACCCCTCTATCAAAAATATTGATAGTCTTGGATTTTACATGCGGACTTTAGTTTGTGCGGATTCTCCTTTTATGACTAAGATAATAAGTACCTACTTATTGTGCCAATGTTCAGCAGTCATGGACGTCCTATTTTTATTTTATTTTTATTTATTTATTTATAATCTGCTTGAAGGCTTACAGATAGTCCAACGCGCCAACAAGTTATACAATACAGATAATTTATAATATCAATTTTAATATGGCTGAAATGATGATGATGATGACCTACTTATTGGGGAATTAGTCGGGTAACTTGATTCTTTCTGTGTTATTGATAGTGCCAATTTCGTTAGGAATAGAGGATACTAAATAAAAGGGTTATCCAAAAAAGCTGTTCCACAATATTCTCATTCCAAATATCTGCGTCACATTTTTATGAAAACACTCGGACAAATGTAATTGATTGAGATTACACCTGGTATAAAAGGGAGGCGAGGTGGTTAAATCATTCACAAAAACCGAACAACCCGGTTCGGGCTCATTCAATTTAGAAGAACAATTATTTGAAATAGTTTTATATTCACCATGGTGTCTGTATACTGCGTGGTAAAGGTAAGTAAAGTGCATTTTATATTAGCTATTGTCACATTTCATACGCAATGTCAGGTATTTTGGGTATGATTAGTAAAAGAAGTGCTCGTCATTAAAATACGTGATTAAAAAATTCAACACATATTTATTATAACAACTAGATACATAAAGTTAGTGAGTGAATAGTTGAAAAAAATGAAAAATGCTTTCCTTTCCATGAGTTGTTTAACATTAAAGTTTCCTGTTAAAGTTTTAGTCATGATTATTTTATTATCATGAGTCATAATCTAATACTACTGACTCGCGAGGAAAATTTTAATAGGATGTATTAAATAAAATTTGGATTTGTTTTGATATTTAAGAATAATAGTAGGTACCTAACTACGACTCTTCCATGTGTTGTAAAGGTTGGGTACAAAAACCTTCCGAATAATATTCACACACAATTTTTTATTAATTTTACTTTATTTGGTGTTCCTATTTGTCAGGGACACATCAGCACAATAGGTAATGCTGATGCTGGCCGATTTGACACTAAGGCTGGTTTGCACCATCTTACTTTGACTTTGACTAATGTAAAAAATATGTCAAACTCCATACAAAAAACACCGGTTATAGTTATAGACGGTTAAAGTTAGGTGGTGCTACTCAGCCTAAGTTTAAGTAATGCAGACCAACCCATGTGGGTGCATCATCCCATCATCCGTAATGTAATCGAACACACATAGGTACACTGTACCTACAGTTATTGTATAAGTTTAGCCATTGCTAATCAAAAATCTACATAACTTTAACATACAAAAAAAATACGAAATTCAAAGAATAAAGACAGCCTGCTGAACTTGTCGCCTACTTATTGTTTGCGGGTCACTGTCAAGTCATACTCGTGGTGTTCGTGCTAAGTTTTTGTCAATCTGACCTTCTTGTAGACCCCTTATTAATAATAATGTGAGCTGTGACCTGAGTAAAACTACAGAATAAAACTAGTACCTTACGCAGTAGAACCAATGTTTTAAAGATATTGAAAACCTTACTAACATGATGTAACTAATATGTTTGTTGATAAATTGTGGTATTTTTTTATACATTTGTATATGTATTTTCGATGCCAATGCAGTAGCGACGAACGCTGTTACGATTTTGTTCAACTGCCTCATAGTTTCGAAAGCTTATGGACTCGAATGATCTACTTACTTAGTCATGAAAGACGCTATATGTACTTACTTACTGAAAAACATTTTCATTTTCACAAATAGGTAAATCAAAGTCACCAGCATTCGAAGGCAGTGTAAAATGAACTTTTTCTTCCTGATGGATGTGCAACTGCACATCAGGCATTTTATACAAGTAACAAAGAACTCTGTACCTCACTATTTTCTTAAATACCATTCTTAAACTTCTGAGCTCTTACCTGCTTCCAACATAGTTGACAGTGAAGATCCCCTTCTCTGGAACGGGTTCCATCTTGAAGGTCCCACGATGTTTCCTTCTTATCTCCATTTTGTTTAATCTGTTAAAATGAATTTCCGACTGAGTTGACATAGTATTTATTCATTTTCACTGTATTTCAAATCGCACTAACTCACTACTCACTCACTAACTACACAAACTGTTACAATTTTCATGTTTTTTGGATTAAATAAATTTAATTTACATTAATCAATGTTGTAAAGATTGACGTTTGCGTTTATACATAATATATTTCTAAAATTACCTTCTGAGACATTTGAAAGCAATCTAATGTGGGTAATTTTCGAGATCCTACCCACAAAACTATTTAAAACATTTAGCTATGTAAAAACCTAGTGCCCAGATCAAGCACCGGCCGGCAACACCACGCACCATGGTTATCGATGCTGTATTATCAAAGAAATGCTATGAAATGCGCCATAAACGATTTCGCTCCGCTATTGGTTCCTTACCTACTTACTTACTTAATGTTTTACTCTTTTCATTATTAGCTATTGTTCTAACATTATGTAAAGAGATTTCTTCGACCTAGTAACATTGTTATGTATGATTAAAAACACTTTGATTAGCTCAGTTAGTGTAGGTATAAATACTAGACTATAGTCTCATCAGTCAATTTGGTGAAAAGCTAGGCCAGCCACTTTATGTTTTTTTTTAAATAACAAATAAATGGAATAACTACTCACATAATACGAGTATAGAAGCTATACAGGATTTCATATTGATTAAGGGTGGATTCGACCAAACATGAGTAGGTAAATATTAATCTAAATATAATACCTATATAACTCAAAGGTGACTGACTGACTGACTGACTGACATAGTGATGCCCACCATAATTATGTATTTTTTTGTACTTTCGGCCAAATCGGAGTTTATTTATTAATTGTTCCAAGCTTAGCACAAGGCACAACTTTTCTGAACGTGTGCCATGAAGCTTATTTTAGTATCAAGTGACGTACAGGCTATCTTACGGTCCCCTCTCGTACTATTAGTAGGATAACCAAGTGATCCCCTATCTTATGGGAAACCGACCGCGATTGAACGTTGACCAAACTGCAAATTGGATGCTAAATATAGCCGACAATAGTTATTTACAGGAAGCCGGTAGCGGGGTCTCTGCGACCCGCTTCGGACCGGACACGGCACTTGCTGGAAGTGATTTATGCTTACTTTACCACATGATAAAGAGGCCGCCATTTTCCATATTGGGTTAGTAGTAGTTTCGCACGATTTTCCTTCGCACCCGTTTTTAATACTTTTATTTATTTATTTAAAATCTTTATTGCACACATAAAAATATAGTGGTACAACTTTTGATAAATCAGGGCAGGTAGGCGACCTACAAAAAAAAATTATTGAAAGGGGACGTTTCGCACATTATTCGTGCGAAGGAAAATGGTGCGAAACTACTAGGTAACCCTCCATATTGTATAGTAATAAACTGCACGGTACCTACACGTGCAATGCAACACCAGGCCTGGCTCACTCCGCGCGGTACATCCGATAATTACCTACAGCGGAGCGCCCCGCCGGCGGGTATTATATCAGTCGAGTGTCACGCGCACGCCCGTCGGGACTTGATGTTTTGCCTTTAATAAATAATTTCTTTTGAATACAATTTATGATGTTTTAAGAATTTTATCGTTAAAATATTAACTATTACCTTTCCGTGTAGGTAAATGAAACGGAAGAGTAACATCGATACACCAAATTACGACAAGCTAGTTCTTTTACCATAATGCATAGGTACCCCAACAATATTCAGTAAAAAATAAATTGTTGCCAAAGTACAGCGAGTAACATTAGATTAAGTTTGTGCAAAGCCAAATACAAATATGATTTTCGGGTGATGCCTCTCGTTCTATGATGTAGCCGTTTCGTGTGCGTAGTAAGTAGGTAGGTATGATGTCATTCTTTCTTCTGTGATAGTAGGTATGTTTAATTTATTTGTCTTATGTTAAAATAGGTATGAATGAAGACATTGTATTAAAATAAGTACTTTTTTATCCTAAGTAGGTATATTTAAAATGTTATTTTTACAAAGGTAAAATAACACTAATACTTACCTACATACGTACCTCATTACAAATACCTAAGTAGATTAATTCTATTTTTTCACTAGACAGCATAGCAACCCTAGCAGCGTAAGAAGAGTTCAGAGGCACGCGATAGAAAGAGACAAAACTTGTAGGTGAATAAAATTGTAGGTACGTAGTGCTGTGCGAGCTGAATTCCACTGTATCGCGTCGTAGCAAGACTCGCATTTATTTAAATCGTCTTGCGGAGTAATCCTTCTGTACCTGTACTATTACTTATTCTGTGGCAACACAGAAAGGTTATTTGAAATAAAATTAAAAATATTCATTTCAATCGCAACAAAGTTAAAATCAGCTCGTAAAGTAGGTAGCTTAAAGATACATATAATAATAGGTACTCGTACTGGGTTACCTACACCATATCGAATTACAAATGATCGCAAATCAAAATATCGAACACGTTTCATCAAACGATCAGATTATCGAACGATCAAAATATCGAATGCTCAAAATATCGAACGTTCAGAATATCGAATTTACAAATTTAATGATCGAAGGATCAAAATATCGAATGATTAAAATATCGAAAGTCGATCTTACGTTGCATAGTAGGTAAGTATAATAGAAAGATGGAGGTAAGGGTTCCTTGTTGACTATGGTACCTACCCAAAAGTGGGAAATTAAAAAAATGTGTTTAAGAATTTATGTTTTATTTATATTAATGGTATGACATTTACTTAATTAAAACCTGTAAATTGATTTTTCGATATTTTAATCATTCGATATTTTGATCGTTCGATGAAACGTGTTCTATATGTTGATTTTCGATCATTTGTAATTCGATATGGTGTAGGTAACCCACTCGTAGGTACCTACTCGTACATCACTTTTACGTTTTAATTTTTAACATTAACCCTTCCACTGCCTCGGGACAAAAATATGGACCAGAGGTCTGAGAAACCTTTCCCACGAGCAATTCAGTTTTGCGGGATCCACAGTACTAATGCAGGAAAACTGTACCTACTGTCTCCAAATTCGAACGAATCGGTTTTTTCCGGACACATGAAACGGAATGTTCGTGTGATTGATTATTACGTGTATTAAATCACGTTCACACTACACGGGATCCTTCAAAAACAGTAGGCAAAAAATGGATGTCTGCGTCAGTAAGAAAGAGCCCTGAGATTAATTAAGTAGCATCAAAAAAGGACTCCAATACTCACTAAGTCGTAAACGATAGGTGCATAATAATGTGTGATTACAAGATAATTCTCGAAAATACAATACCTACGCATTACATTACAATACAAGCATAAACTGCCGCCGAATCTAGTTTTTGTTACAAATAGGTACTTATCTACTATGATGAGCGAACAAATAACTGCAATTACTTACGTAGGTAGAAAGACGGCTGCATTGCTGATTAGTCACAATTAGCGAGTAAGTATGTACCTACCTAATACTGTGGCAGGATTAGGTAGGTACGGTATTACACATCCAATCCACATAACACACAATCACTTATCTGTTTTATCATAGTAAAATACTATACTTAGTTGATAATTATTTTTAAATGTTTGGATAGATTACAATTCTTATTATAAAAAGTTAGGAACTGGAGGTGGTTTACCTGCCGAAGTAAAAGTGTAGATTAAAAATAAAAAGTTAACAGCCTCAGCAACTAAGTAAGTATTTTGTTTATCAAATATCGACATCCTAATTCTTAGTGAAAGTTCAATCATGCAATCTAAATTGAATTAACACTGTTCTTACCTATCAAAATGCAACCTAATAACACTGATCAAGATTAACTTAAGGCCTAATTCTAAATCGTCACGATATCCCACCACTTTTACTAAACACGAGACAATGCCATCGCGTTCCTGTGATACGTATGAGTAAATCGGCTGCAGTTGTAGTCCCGACCCACGCCACGGGCGAAGTTATCAGGGATTGCCAATCACAGTTCGTTACCATCAATTGAGTTTTGCATCTTTTGTTCCGCATGTGTCAAAGTAAAGGACGCCCTCTTTCAATAACAATAAACTCCTTTGGAAGATTTGATTCCAATTGAATTATTAAAATGAATGCTGGGGCCAAATACGGTCGAAGACAATTGACTTGAAGTAGGTAGACTTTAATCAAATTCAATAACTTTATTCCACTAAAGTACTTATCTGCGTAAAAACTTTATTTTTAAATTAATTATTTAGGTATTTACTCAACTGAAATCAAAGTTATGAAATTATCAGTACCTACTGAAATTAACATTTTTTAAAATTTTGATGATGATGACATGCGGCAAGTTGGATTTTTACTGAAATCCTGAAAGAGGAAAAAGGAAAACAAAATGTTCGTAATCCCTGATCTGTAGCAGAGGCTGAGTTCTGAATGAATGACAATCAGAGCGTTTGGTCACTCGGGGCTCGCGGGCAATCAACGCTGACTACGAGTCGAGCACGCCGTTGTTACTACAGACACCCTAAAGACTGTTTTGTATAAACAATAACGACTAGTTTTACCATTTGCTGATACTCCATGATAGAATAAGTACTGTAGATAGAAAACACCCATACCAATACAAGCAAAAATGTTCATGCACACAAATGTGTGTGCGGGAATCGAATTAGCGATCTCTCGGCATAGTAACGCGTTATGAACCACTACACCAAACGGCCGATTTTAACTAAGTAACTTACTAACATTGGGAATATAATGTTTAAACAAAAATATCTTCAAAGGTTTGAATATTTAAATCCGCTGGCTCATTGTAAACCAGACGAGAGAATAATTAGGATCGAAATGTCATGTCAGTAGTAAGTACTTTTCAGGAACTTGTAACTACGCCATTCTCACTGCGCCATATAAAGATATAATATATTTACCTGAAAGCGCAAGCTTTTTTTTTTGTAATGACCGCTGCGAATATTTCCGTTTATCTGCAGCTATTACGCATTACTTGTAAGAGAAAAAACTGTTTCATATGCACTCAGTATGGATTTATGTATTATGTAAAAGTGTCGCGCACGAGCCAAACTGCGTCATGGAATTTGATACCATATTTTAATGAGACATTGATAAACTTGACACGTATTTTATTTATTCAGGTCCTCTGCATTTGCCTGAGTTTAGCATCATCATCAGCTCACAGCTCGAGCGATGACTCGGTTCGGGACTTCATCGATCACGAGCTCCGTATCCCCAACCCTGACAAAGTGCTGAATTCAGTGCTCGGCCGGCTGCAGAGGAACCGGCAGCAGGAGCTGGAGCAACGCCAGCAGATATATGATGAAGACTGCGAAAAACAGGTATTGTGTATTAAATGACATATACTAAGATTAAAGCTCCCCAACACCACCTCCCAACCTGATCCTCATATATCCTGTATTCCACCCCGGTTTATTTTTTACCTAAACGTTTCCTACCTTTTCTCCCACACCGTTGTGGCTAAGGGGGCGTCCATAAATTACGTGAGGCTTTTAGGGGGGGGAGGGGGTCAACAAAAACCTCACTAAAACTCACGTGGGGGAGAGGGGGGGTCTCGGGAAATATCACGTATTTTTTCCACAAAAAATAGAGAAATAGAGTTTGCCAGAAAACTGGGTTAAATCTTAAGTAAATAAATAGGGACGTTTCCTGGGTAAAAAAGCAAGAGTTTTAATTAGTCCGTCATTNTAAATTTTGGATTTTTTTAATATCACGTGAGATTTGGGGGTGGGGGAGGGGGTCAGGCAAAATCTCACCAAATCTCACCAAGGGGGGCGGGGGGGTTGAAAAATAGCCAAAATTGTCTCACGTAATTTATGGACGCCCCCTAAACGCAAACCGCGAAAGCCAAAAAAAAAAGCTCCCTAAATCATCTAACCAGCAATCGACTATGTATAGGCCAAATCCTCTCTTTCCTCCGCTAAATTTGAGAGGATCGATTACATAGCTACCTAAATAAACTCCGACAAACGTTACTTCAACATTACGACTCCGACACTACTGCATATCGACATGACTTTACTTCGACGCTACATACACTACTCAGACAAAGGCGTTTATCCTTTGTCGGAGTAACGCAATACCGAAGTAACGTTTGTCGGAGTTTATTTAGGTAGCCCGATTACAAGGGAAGCAGAAATTATCAATGGAGAATCAGCCATAATATCGTATGTTGGCATATGAAGTAGGTATTTCTTTGTCTAACCGAAATTCACGCGGAAAAAGCCACAGAATAAAGCTAGTGGCAAAAAATATTTGCAAAAAATCGTCATTTTCTGGTACTTGTATGTTAATGCGATAACTTGAAATTATTATCTTTAAATTAATAAATATTAATGTAGGTAAATGCGACAGACAAGAATAATAATCTTTTTTTTTATGATTTTCGAAGTACCGTGTGATACGTTTACATTATATTTACTGATTTTTTGTTACGGGGCTTTCATATTTGTTAGCCATTTCTTAATACTTGTAGCCTGTGCTTATTATATACTTTTTGAAAAGTACCTACTCAGGGTAATAAGTATGCGGCAATAGGTACTAGGGCACTATTTAAGTTGTGAGCCTCGACAACATAACGTGTTGTTAGACGACATCTGATACTTTTAATGAAAAGTTTGACATTTTTGACTATAACCTTATTCAAAACTTTTTATCATTTGAGCACGTTTTGTATTATTAACATTGAATTGAAAATTATCTTGACTACAAAAACATGGAATTGACTTGCGGAAATTTTCGCGCGAAGATTTATTATGACTTTCGACGTGGTTAATCAATACAAAACTGAAGCGGTCAGCTAAATTTCACTTTTGGTGATAAAGATCTATCNCATAGTCGAATCGCCATTCGTGACGAAAATGTGAGCTTTTACACGTCTCGTCAAATAACTGACTATTTGAACACTCAAAATATGAAATAAACAGGTCCAACGCTACAAAATTCTTGCTTGGAATCTAAACACTTCTTATGGTACCCGTATATTAAAATTAAATGCGTGAACAGCGATTTATGTAGCCAGAAGCAACTGTCGGTGCGGTCAAAAACCATGCTTTGGAGGTGCCTCAAGCTGAGTGGAAAAAATGCTATGAAAAGTATTTCGAACACATTAAAAAGTACATAAATCATGAAAGACAATACCAATAAACGCAATCAATACAATTTTAATAATAAACTACTTTGTTTTCATAGTTAGGCTCACAACTTAAATAGTGTCCCACGTACTATACCTACGAGTAACTATTGAATTTTACAGATTCTCCCAGAGTACACCGAGTCTCTACAAGAGCCAAAAGAAAGAGGCCTAAGGCAATTAAATGTTCAGGTTAGTTACAATTTAATTCAATTAATCTTTCTTATATACTGTACTTTATTACGGCAAGTATTAAAGCATTTAATTTATTGTTAACTGTTGGTGAAATCTAACACTATAATATACAGGGTGTCCCAAAATTTGCACGTTACACTGACACCAGAGGTAAATAAGCTTAAGACGCATCTAACAAGACTTAAGTAAGTGTATGAATTCCATTTTTAAAAATAACTAATATAAGTCATAATATATCAAAACTCATCAAACTTTTCTATGGACATGAATAAATAAAATTGGTCTTAATAATATCTTAAAACTTATGAAACTTTTCTAAGGACATATTAAGCGTGTTCGATGCGTCTTAAACTCAGCTATCTCCAGTGTTATTGTGACGTGCTATTTTTTGGACACCCTGTATATGTATTTATGACTTGAACATGGAACCTAGTTTTATTTATTTAGTTTTCTGATGAAAACTTATTTGTCGCAGAAACACTACCCTATATGCCATTTGGAGAGGAAGATTAGGAAGCTGAACACTAACGAGTACGAGTACAGGCCTGCGTACTATGAGGAGGTGCGGTGTAGCTCGCCCACCAACGAGGATATGAGTGTTACTAACGAGGCAAGTATTAGTATGAGAGGGGACCGTAAGATACCCTACGTCACTTGATACTAAAATAAGCCCCTTGGCACAAGTTCAGAAAATTTGTGATAAGCTTGAAACAATTAATTAATAAACTCTGTTTTGGCCGAAAGTACGTAAAAATGGCAAAATTATGGTTGACATAATTAATGGGCATGTTTGGCCATATAAAGGTTGGCAGACTAATTTATACTTAAATATCAAGTTGATATCTATCAACTGGCACTATGTTCATCTTTGTATCAGAGTCCGAATAGCTGTCTTTGAGACCTTCGACTTTGACCTGTCGATTTGTTTTATTTTCAGGGAAAATGGTGGCAACAAAAGTTGCGTTAATTTTGGGTCACCTTTTCAAATCAAATGACGTCAAATGACCCGCTTTTTTCCACCGGAAATAGCCATTTTATTTGTAGTTTCGGCCAAATCAGAGTTTATTAATTAATTTAGTGTTCTAAGCTTATAACACAACTTTTGTGTACCTACCACGGATCTTATTTTAGTGTCAAGTGACATAGAGCTGATGGCCGCTGGAGCAGGACAGTTCTTGAGTGGCGACCACGAACCGGAAGACGCGGCGTGGGCAAGCCTCACACTAGGTGGACCGACGATCTGGTGAAGGTCGCGGGAGGTGCCTGGATGCGAGCGGCGCAGGACCGGTCTTTGTGGAAATCCTTGGGGGAGGCCTTTGTCCAGCAGTGGACGTCTTTCGGCTGAAAGGAACGAATCAGCATCACCTTAATAACCTGAAAGAATACAACTGTTGTCCATACGTACCTAAAATATTTTATTAATTATTCTCTAACTCCTTAGCGTTAAGGGCTTCTGCTTTCGAGCACCATCTCATCACCATGCGATCACGACTACTTGATGCAAACACTTAAATAACTTTAGAAACTATACGTAGGTACTATATTGTTCAAAGACTTTTTCTTCAACTCCTAAGCGTTTAGGAGTTGTATACCTTCCATCAAGCCCCAGATTTGAAGTATTTTCATCGATAAAATTGTCCATAGATTTAAGCCTTTGAAGTTTGATCACTATTTAGTGTGTTGTACTAGTTGTAGGTAGATGTTAAGTAAAACTCGAATGCCGTAATAAGACTGACTTTTATTTCCAAAACCAGGGTTCTTATAATCATACCAAATGTATTTCAAATAGTGGGTCGTCAAATGACACGCTGTACCTATAGATTTATTTAAAGTTTTATTTTCAATTCGTCTTTATTTGACTGTACTTTTGAAGAGGTGCGAGTTGACGACAAAAATAATAGGTAAAATCGGAATTTCCCAACTCGCACCAGCTAGCGAGTTTGACAAGTGCGAGTTGACGAATAAGTCAAACTACGACTTTTGATCCATCGTAAAAGTGGTAAAAGTATGTCAGGCATGGAAAGTATAAAATCTTCCAACACCAACTACAAAATTATAAATCATGGTATACACTTAGTCCTAATCAATAATAAATACGTATACGATATTTTTTTATCAAATAGTAAATTATCAAAGAATTTTTACTATTTTGAGAATATTTTATAGTCTATGTTCAGTAGAAAACATTTAGAATTCTAATGGTGAAGCCGAACAATTCATATTTTAACAAACACTAAGGCTGGGTTGCACCATCTTACTTTAACTTTGACAAATGTCAAAAATCTGTCAAACTCCATACAAAAACCACCGGTTATCGTTAAAGTTACGGTCAAAGCTTAGTAAGGTGGTGCAACTCACCCTAAGAAAAACTAATATTTTTCAGATATGTTCCAGCCTTGGTTTTTCTTGTGTTCAGTGGAACAAGACCATACATCTGACTAGGAGGCGTTATTCTAGGTAATAATACAAATAGGTACTTTTAATTATATATTTATTTATTACATATATGTATATTTAACGTAATATATTTGTATAGTCAGCACTTTTTAAATAGATATCTAAGATACAAGCAATAAATTTTGCTTATTTCAGGTATCAATTACTTTCGCACACTAACCTTATTTTTATTGAAACCAAACTTGTATGTGTTTAGCCTTAGTTTTTATACAGTAATTTTATTCTTATTTTATACATAACCGTTATATCTTTGATTAAATAGTGTCTTAATCCTCTTGAGGTTTGTCCAGATACATTTTTTTATACAAATAGAATAAATGCGAATGTTACAAAATATAGTAATATTATTGTAAGTTTCATGGAACAGACACGAAACATGTTAAGTCATTTTCATGTTAATGAGTAGGTACCCACGGAAAACATAGGTACTTATTTGTAAGTTGAAAGAGAAACTGAATATTTTCTTTGTAAATATTGAAATATTCATTTGCAGTAGTGTCCGACCGAAACTAGTTTTACGACCGAAACCGAAACCGAAAACGAATTTCGGCAACGGTGTCTATTTCGGCCGAAACCGAAACCGAAACCGAAACTTCCTTACAAGGCTCATATTTTGAGGGAAAAATAAAGAAAACGTTATTATTTTTTGAATTTTTTTACATTTTCTTCCCTAAACTTTGAATTTTTGACGAATTTCAACATCTAACTACTACGTGTGATATATCATTGGAAAGAAGTGAAGCTAGAGATGTTTTCAAGATCATTGGCAATCCGATATCACCATTCATTTTTTTTTTAATCAAATTCTAAGTTGAATTTTTTTTCGTGATTTGTACTTTTGTTAAACTTTGGCGGCTCGTAACTAGCTATCCAATCTCTATCTGGATCTGAAATTTATTTTATCTAACTAAAGACATATTCAATATTAATATCAAATAAAAAAAATGGTTGAAAACACGTGACAAAAAAAATTAAGCAGTTTTCAGGTCAAATTTCGGAAAAAAGAAATTAAAACAAAAATATCGATTAAAAAAAAAGTAGCTCACTTAGGGGCAAATGGGCGAACTTGTATTCTTAAAATGACCTTACCTATACCACAGAATAATAATAAGTACTACGTACAGAAGTTTTACTTCGCGAGGGTATTTAAAAAAATGTATGCTCAATGTCATTAACAATATGGTGTAATTTAGCTTGTCTCAAGAGTCAAGCACCATTTTGTTGACAAACGTCAGTGATCGGTACTGCGCCGAAGCTATAGGGCTGACTTCGGTAAAATGATGTGACGAGAGGTGCCAAACTGCAGAAAATGGCGTAGGAAATACATGATTTAGCATGAATTATCATGAATAACATTAACTACTTATTTACCTCTCAGTGACTTCAGGCAACTTAAAAAGGACCTTCTGTGTTTTTATTATTATTTAGGCAGTTAAATACTGCACAGTATTTAGTACACCATTTTCTTTATTTTTTCCATCATACACAAGAATACGCGTGCGTGAGTCAATGTTCGCTCGTATGTGAGGCCTTGTCGAATAGTTATCATGTAGGGGGCCATCGTGCGTTTTTGTTTTCGATGTAAACTCGCGGAGATGAACAGGCCTGCCTATACACCCACGAAGTTTGTCTAACCTTCCGCCAAACACCCTGTACTATAAATTAAGTATAAACTATGATCGTAATGCATATTCGGTTTCGGTCGTAGTTTCGGCAAGTTTGCCGCCGAAAACGAAACTAAACCGAAACTCGTGTTTTTACCGAAACTCAACCGAAAACGAAACCGAAACCGAACATTCGGTCGGACACTAATTTGCAGCATACATTTTATTTCAGTCTAGCTTTATACCTATATTTAACAGCATAACTAATTTACA
This sequence comes from Ostrinia furnacalis, assembly GCF_004193835.3. Lineage (NCBI taxonomy): Eukaryota > Metazoa > Arthropoda > Insecta > Lepidoptera > Crambidae > Ostrinia > Ostrinia furnacalis. The sequence goes on from NW_021130844.1 coordinate 69,203, forward strand.
ATAATTTTTCATATTTATAAAATATATTAAAAGCGTTGAATCGTGAGAGTCGGTACGCTCATTTAATAAAAAACAAATCGGACATTTGCGTATTTTCTTCAATCAAGTTTGACTTCTGGTGCACTTACTCGTATTTTATAAGGTGTCAAGAAAATCCATAAGTTACCTACCAAAAATACCCTTGTGTTACATGTTTGAAACCTTAGCTCAAAGGTTTACATAAGAGATTAGATTGTTTCAACTAAAAAATAATCCGCACACCATTAAGTCTAGGTACGTGTACAATTATGTTTTTTACATTTTCTTTTTCCTCAAAAAGCTGAATTTGAAGGCCAAGTGCGTAACACTACCTTGTTTTTTGTGCAAAACAAAAATGTGGTTTGAGTCTTTTAACCGATACAACACCCATAATGTCGTGAGAGGAGAAACGTACGAACATCAGGCCTCCAAAACCCATCTGGCCAGAGTGGGAAACTCCGGCCTTACTAGCCTCTTAGTAAATTAGAGAGGGTCATCATCCTGTGGTGAAGACTAAATGACTTAGGTATTGATGATGATGTGGGTTTAACTTTAATAATTGATATTGAACGGGAAGGCGGTATACATAAGCATCTTATCTTATCTTATTTAGGGCCGCGCTTGGGCGCAGTGCACGTCGACCCATTGGGATCTTTTGTGCTTCCCTATACCTTACCTAAGCATACGTGGAATGCATTCGTTCTTTCGTTTCAGCCAATTGACGTTCACTGCTGGGCAAAGGCCTCCCCCCTAAGGGCTATATTTCACCGGGACACCATGGCGGCGCAACCAGTCGCCGCTACCAACAAAATGTAGGTATACAGCTCTATAGAGAGTTACTCACCTGGTGTCCGTTTGGTTGCGCAAAGCTGTATACATTTTGTTGGTAGCGGCGACTGGTTGCGCCGCTATGGTGTCCCGGTGAAATATAGCCCTAAGGATTTCCATAACGACCGGTTCTGCATGTACGGAATGTATTCTAACTTAATGTAATTACAATTTCAGTGACTGCTGGGAGACCAGGACCATGGTGATACCAGCGGGCTGCGAGTGCATGTGGCCAGTCCACAGGCTTGGGGACATGACCCTGCACGTATGAGATCACGCTACGCCAACAAATCCCGACCCACGCAGTTTTTGTTAATACAATTATACTTAATTATTTGTTAATTCATTAAATTATTCAGATTTACCATCGAAGTTCCTTTATTTTACAGATCCTCTCCTCCCCATTTAGGTATATTCACACAATAAAAAAAAAGCTTCCGCTCTAGATACATAAGTTTTAGGTACATTTTATATAATTATGTAGATTACAGTACATCTTTTACGATTGGAAGAAGAATCGACTAATTTCATAGCAACAAGTATTTTGTAAAATTACCTACATAACTTGTTAGAATTTTCAAATACGTAATTAATTACCTGTCAACACATACTTCGAAAATTCGAAAATAATGAAAGGAAAGGAAAATACCTACCTACCTAATAATATTTTTTTTTGCTACTGTTAATAGCAGTTGTAGATACATGGCTAATTAGCAGTCAATTATACACTATCAAGGAATTAGGTACAATCGTCCAAATTATATTGTTCTTTACTATACTTGCCTGTAGAGTATTTATTGGTTAATAATTATGTTTGTATTTATTAATTAATTAATGTTTGTAGGACGTAAGTAGGTAAAGATTGAGTGACTACAACTAAAAATACAATATTTATTAATAAATTCCGAAACAAGTAGGTACACACAAAAAGAACATAGAGACGAATTGAGATCCTTCTTTTTTTATGTCGGTTAATAAGCAACTGCCAGGTCTGATTTGTGAGCTCAATACGGCACAATTACCGCCTGACCCTACGCCTTGATCCCAGCCTCACATACCTAATTCATCATTTATTCATTAGCTTTATTAACTCTAGTCACACATGTATGAAGATGTCACATGCCTAGGTAAAACGCCCAAAATAATCCTACATTGTCCTAAATCAATATTCTATCCTACTATTCTGTTCTACTTAAATACTTATTATTATAAATGTGAAACACAGATATCAAAAACTAAAAGATGTGAAAGTTTTCCAAACTGTCAACGCTAAACTGAATTTCAGGCGGGTTAATGCCGCGGGTAAAATACTTTCTGTATGAAAGCCCAAAAAGAAAAGTTAGTTCAGAATATTAAAAGTTGGTATCGAATCACCATCGCCTCGCCATTGCCTTTTAGTGACCCCTCGGCTCTAATTAGAGAGCATCATTTTCAGAATACTGCCACAGTTTTTTTGCTACATATAAAAATTTGCTAATTAACGGGTATTTGTATTAATATGAAAATATTAAAGTCATAGCACTATCATAATCAGTAGCTAGCTAGCGCCTATAAACAATGCTGTGCAACTTCCTCTGAAGCAAAAACCTCGCTTAGCTCTACGATCAGGCGCAATGATAGCACTCAAGGACGCATCTTCACTCACATAATATTTCGGTTCGTTTCGGAAGACTGACACGCTCACATGATCCCTTTAAAAATCGGGATCTCCCTGACACAAATCTCTATTTCATCTAAATCGGTTCAGGCATTTAAGCATGAAAAGGTAACAGACAACAATCTAAGTCACAATGCTAAGAAGCTAGTTGTGTTTTCATATTATTATTGTGTAAGTCGCAACAAAGTTATGGGTCAATTTCCCAAACACATTTTTTGAGCGGCGCAGCTGAAAATCATATGTTTTTTATGACATAGAACTTTGATTTTTTTTTACACGAAAATATGCAGAGGTTCCATTTTGAGGACAACATTATTAATGAGTATTTTCTTTTACAAATTCGACAAAAAATAATTGAACTAAGCGTTTCTAATTTTGGTGCAGTGTCCACATCCTTAATTTCTTACAATATGTATTTTTTTAGCTGAAGATCAAAACAGAACTTAGGGAAAAAGTATATTTTTGGATTATACAATCTATCTATTATCTAAGATTACCAAATTAAGCAAGTTTCCCAAATAACTGTGATTAAGTCACGTCCTTAAGTTTTGTCCGCGAAAAATTTATGATTTTGGTGTCAATAATGAAATAGCTCGTCAGTTTCTTTAAAGATCAAACAGGATTTAAACACTCCCATCATTCGTTAGGTTTAGTACCGCCCCCGCGAGCAGTGACGGCAGACGGGTGCAAGACCTCTGCGTCTTCCCGCCAAAAACGTAAATGTGTTGGTTTTTTTTAAACGGACAACAATTCTGCAATTCTGGTGTCTTTTTGTATAAGATTTCTAAGCTATTCTTTTTAGTTGAATTCCTCGTATAATGTAAAGGAACTGTTTTCATACCNTTATGCTAATATTCTACTGTATTATGTATGTAAAATTAATTTATAATCTTACATAATTACCTATGTTCGTTATTAATAGAAATTATGAAATCCAAATTACCTACATTTATTATACTTACAAATGTTGGTAACTACCCGGACTAAAATAGGTTTGTATTAGTCCGGTCTTAGCACAAAAAACAGGGGTAGGGTTGCAATAATTCGCATACAGCTGAAAATTGGTACGAATGTCCGGAGCACCATTAGAATGAAATGTATTGTGAAAACTAAGTAGTCCCCATGGATCCGACACGTGCTAAAAAAATTCAAGGCCAAAGTTCAAAAATAAGAGATTTGTGATTTTAGGTCAAACGATATGTTTTGTCATAAAAATATGTATGTGAGACAGCGTTTTAGACCGTGCAATTATCTATTAAAATTGTCTTTACACTTTCTCCAAGAGTCATCGGTTCTGAGGTACAATATGAAAGAATTAGTAGACTAGCTTTTGCCCGCGGCTCCACCCGCGTGAACTTTAGTATGTCACTGTAAAGTTTCATAGAAATCCGTTCTGTAATTTTTGCGTGTAAGAGGAACAAACATCTAGACATCCATACAAACTTTCGCATTTATAATATTAGTAGGATCATACAGTTATCTAAATTGTCCTTATCATTTTTCCTAATAGTCACCGTTTATTATGTATAACGATTCGCTCTTGTATAAATAAGTAAGATTTAAAGGGATATTCTAAACGGGAGATATTTTCCTGAAATTATGTAGCTGCAACACAGTGGCTGGAAACATTGCAAGCCAGGCTTAGACAAAGAACATTACTGACAGTTTTAATTTAGAAATCGCTTCTTGTAGCGAACTAAATTATAAACAAAGAAACCGAAAAGTTATTTAGGAATCACAACTACCACGTACCTACTAGTATTACTTAATACAACTTTATTTAGGCAAATATTCACAGAGTTTATTTTTCCCTAAGTCATAACATAATAGCTTTGTTATACCTAGATTCGAATTCATAATAGATCAAAATTTCTGAAATAAGCTTTTTGGTGGACTTAAAAGAATAAAAGGTATTTTTCTGCAATTACTAAAACGTAACACAAACCTTTTTTGTTTTGCTTGTATTTTAGTCACCAGTTATGTCCTGACTTATAGCAATTCTTTAGCTTAGTAGTTCTGACTTTAGCTTAGTAGTTAAGGACTGAAAATTGAAATTCAAACAGTGTGGCGAACTTAATTTTGGAAAAATATTGAATACTTGTAGTACGTAAAAAACCTTTTACAGGTTCTTAACAAAGTCTCGTTTCCGCTCGTACTTAGTCAATTACTAATTGAACTTCGAACAGGGTGGCCACCCACTGAAAAGTATTGTTTACAAAAACTCGCGGCACTGCTGTAAAAGCCAGCTGAAAACAACTTTTGCAGGTTCTCACAAAGCCTCGTTTCCGACCGTTCTAAGTGAACGCCTGAAAGTTGAACTTCGAACAGCGCGTAGCGAACTTTGGCTCAGCTACCGAGATGACATGCCACCCGCGGACCGGCGTAGGCGCAGTCCGCTGCGGAAGACACGCGCGACAGGTCGGTTCTAGTTGGTGCCTCTAACGCTTCTCACTCGTCCAAGTAAGTTCGATTTGCTTTGTTTATTAATTAATTATCTAACTTATAAATATTATCTTTATTACTTAGATCAACGAAATCAATACCTACTGGTAGTAAAATATTTAGAAGATAAAGTTTAAAGATTCTTTATTTCTTTTATTAGAAGAAGAAAAATAAACAGTGTGTTATTTACATTTGCGTTCGCATTACATTTTATTTACGTTCGCACCGATGTGCTTTAAAAACGCATCGGTTTGTAGTAATTAAGTAGGCTCGTACTTCTGATTGGCAATAAAAATAGATATGGAGCTTCAAATAAAGTGAGCCTTACTTTATTAAATTATTTGAATAATACCACAACGTCTTGGAAGTGTAGGGCAAGTTTCACGAAATAAAAGTCTAAGTACGATGATGAAGACCTACTCGTACCAATAAAAAATATTTACACGCTCGTTGAACAGTGTTCACATTTTCATACCAAACGTTCAAATCATTTATTTACATACAGACACGGTACATTAGATGGTAAAAAATAAAATTAATTATATCCACGTGTCTCCCCATGGTATGGCATGTAAAATTAATAAGTAGGTAATTTTATAATATTATTATAAGATTTATGAAATTAAATAACTCAATTTTATCATAGTCATATTATTATTGTAAAACACTGTTTAACAAGTGTGTAACTTTTTGTTGGTAAGGGTGTAAGAAAATACGTAAAGCAAACAAACACAAATTTTAAAATAATTATTTCTAATCGAAAGTAAATATATATAATACTAGCTTTCCGCCCGCGGCTTCGCCCGCGTGGAATTTTGTCTGTCACAGAAAAACTTTATCGCGCGCGTCTCTGTTTCAAAAACCGGGATAAAAACTATCCTATGTTCTTTCCCGGGACTCAAACTATCTCTATGCCAAATTTCATCAAAATCGGTTGCGAGGTTTAAGCGGGAAAGCGTAACAGACAGACAGACAGACAGACAGACAGACAGACAGACAGACAGACAGACAGACAGACAGACAGACAGACAGAGTTACTTTCGCATTTATAATATTAGTTGGGATGTGTATATAAGTATCAAAAGTTTCAATTTTTACTAAGTTATTTTTACTTATAATAAGCTATTTTTTGTTGAATGATAATTTTTATCAGTTTTTAACATCACTTATTGTATAAGAATAGATAGATGTATCTCTACTTCTACTTATTGAATTGTTTGTATTTCAGTAATGGTTAGAAGTAGCTAAATGTAAGTTTACCTCAAAATGTTGTAGTTCGCGTATGTTTACCAACACAGATCACCTTATGCAAGTTGCTAAGGAAAATCTATCTTTGTCTCAGGCTGTTATTGTTTTTTGTACCGATTCCTACATTATTGTTGCGACTTACGACAGATTAATTACCTACTTGGTATAATAACAGATTCGTTATTAACAGTAGAATACCCTATTCAATAACTAGAGAATACATAATTGTTAAGAGGTCAAGTGGAATTAAAACTTTTATGGTAAATATGTAAATTTATTATCACTTTATTGTCAATAAAGTTAAAAATGTGTCAAAACCAAAACAGAAAACTCAATAACAATAAATTTGTTTTAGGTGTGGTATATGTCATAGTGAACTCTGAATTGTAAAGCTTATTAGGAAAATAAATGTAGGTATATAAGTAGGTTCTTATGGTACCTACGACACAAATAGTTTAAACTAACTTTAGAACTTGGACAAAAGTAGGCAAGATTTAAATGCCTTTGGATTCTCAATATGATACTTTTTGCCAAAAGCCAGGAAAAAGGCTTGGTAGCAATAAATAAATTCTAGTATAAAAAATGATAAATTCGTTAGATTGAGTTAATTAATTAAATACATTAGAATAGAAAAGGTGAAGGCTTTTACAAGAAGCTTATTGCGTTTAGCTTTCTTAGCTCATTTGAACCTACTAGTATTAACTATATATTTTAAAGTAAACAAGATAGTAGTACCGTAGTAGAACAAGATCAATAGTAGGTAATTAGGTAACTGTAAGTTGATCAATCTTTTTTTACTTCACGCGCATTGCGAATTTTTTACTGCCAGCGCGAATTATTTTATTTATGCTTATTTAGACATTTATTTATTAAGCGAACTAATAAGTCATAATATTATGTAGGTAATAATTTATGTATACATCCATATTTGATTATACGTACGGTTTTTTTTTTGTTGAAGTTAATCCTTATAATTAAACACAATTTTTAAGAAGAGGATCAATATAATTATATAATTATATCAATATATTGTCGGCCGTTTGGTGTAGTGGTTCGAAACGGACTACTATTCCGGAGGTAGCGGGTTCGATTCCCGCACAGTACAAACATTTGTGTGCATGAACATATTTGTTTGTATTGGACTGGGTGTTTTCTATGTATAATAAGTATGTATTTACAATAAAAAAAGTATTTAAGTATGTTTATATCCGTTGTTTAATACCCATAGTAGGGGAGAGTTCGGTATATTGTACCGCCGGGTAAATTGTACCACCCTCATATTTCGTAAAGTATTTATTGAATGTCTGTAATTGCAACACTCAGCGATACACAACTAAAATCAATTAATATCGGCCATGTGGTTTTTGCCTTGACAATTAACACGTGTGTTTTATTTTGAAAAGTATTTTTTCATTGTTTTCAAGTAACTTTTGACAATACATGTTTAGTTTGTAATTTTGTTAAATTGAATCACAGGGTGTTTCTAATATATTATTTAGAAGCGTAAATTAGTGTGGATTACAATTATTTAAAACATTTTTTGGTATTTATAAGCTATATTTTTTACCGATTTTTTAAAAGCACTATCACCTAGTCGGCTAAATTGTACCACATCAAGTTGTATGGAACTTTACCAAAGGATTATGAAATTTTTTTTAGTAAATCATATTTTGTAATTATAATAGCGTAGTTATGTTTGACTAACAATAAATGAAAGCAAAAGACTGGCAAAGTAGATTAGGTACAAGTGTGCGTTACAATAATTGGAATTACAAAACTTGTACTCAAAATCGTGATAACGTGTAAAACAATATCGATTGTCTATGTTATTAACTACTGTTCCTTTTCGTTTCCTAATTTGTTAAGAATGTATCGTATAATATTTTGCCATAGTTTTTTTATAGGCTTGAAATTTATTGAAATCTAATTTAGTAACCCTGTGGTACAAATTATCGAACCGGTTGGCTAAATTGGACCGAAGCTCTGAACTCGTACTTTGTTGATTTGTGCTAAATATACAACAATCATGTTAATGAATACTTATGAAATAGTAAGTTGAATAATGTATCTTTTATTATATACCATGGACATTAGCAAAAACAAAAGAAAACTATGTGTAAAATGGGATTGAAAAAAACTGGTCCAAATTAGCGGACTCTCCCTTACAAGCTTTGCTTAGTTTGGGACTAGAAGCGCAGTGTAAAATGTCAACAAAAAAAAAATATCATTTAGAATTATCATTTATTTTACAAATCACAATATGGCACGGAAAGGTTTAACGAGCACTAAGTAAATAAGACGTAACTTTAAGTGTCTACGAAGGACATGTAGCGTAAACAAACACAATACAGTAATATGATTATTAAACATCTTTACATAATTACCTACCTCATTACAATTTATTCTACAACTAAATTAACGGGGTCAGGTCAAGTATATTTAGAAATGGTAATACATATAATATACTAATCTTGGCAGAAATTTTAGTAGCACTATTTACTAATATTATTGCAATCAGGATTTCCTCACGTATTAAGTAACTAATGCAACTTTGCAACTTGATACCAATACTAAAAAACCGATTCCAAAAAAAGTTCACTAAAAGGTAGTAAAATATTTTTTTATTCCAAATATTATAGGTACCATAATTGATATTTTTGGACCTCCAACTCCTTAGCGTTAAGGAGTTCTACTTTCGAGCATCATCTCATCATGCGATGACGACTACCTGATGCAAACACATAAATAACTTTAGAAACTATACGTACCTATCATATTTATTAAATAAATTTTCTTCAACTCCTACCTAAGCGTTTAGGAGTTATAATACCTTCCATAATCACCTCATCAACATGAGGTGACAACAAGACAGGTAATACTTGAATAACTTAGAAAGAATATGAAAAACTTAACACGAGCCTATAAATGTTGGAGGTCACGATTTCCCTAGGATCCCATCGTCAGATCCTGACTTGGTGACAATGGGGCCACCTCAGAAGTGTACACTATCGAAACAAAAAAAGAATTTTTAAAATCGGTCCACAATTGACGGAGTAATCGGCGAACATACATACAAAAAATACATACAGTCGAACATAGAACACCTCCTCCTTTATTTTTGAAGTCGGTTAAAAATCCTGTCTACACATTCAAAAAATATTTTGACATCAAGGCCAAAACCTAATATTTTGGATTTCACAACTCTTGATCGTTTGACGGGGTTTGATTCAGTTGAGGGTCATTCGATCGATGCTGTTTACTCGCATATGTATAAAAACAGAATCATCTTTCTTGTTGTTCTTGTCAATCAAAATGACAAAGACTTGTTTATCTGCACCTAAGATTTACAAGTTTGTGTTTGGGTAGGTCATTAATGAGGTTCGATAATCACCAGTTAGCATACCTATCTAGCAGTATTTAGATTCTAGACCCACCTCACACCTCTGATTGGCAATAATGTAAACATTAAGTAACTAATTTAGGATGTTTGTGAACTTATCGTTAAATCTATCTCTATAATTTCTCTAATGGGGTTTCATTTGAGATTAGTTTCACCATGTTTATTGTATTCAGAGCGATAAAACTTCCAGAAAGACATATTTTTCTGTATTTTTTTAACGACCGACTGCTTTAGTTCTAAGAACATAATATTACAAACCAGATAGAGAGAACTTAAAATCGCTTTGGCTAGATAGGAGCTATTTTTCATCAAAACACTTTTACCTTTACTCGTAGCGTTATATGAGTTTCCACAACAAGCTCAATTTGGAAAACTTCTGCATATTTGATGCCGTGATTTTGTAATAATAAACTATTAAAATGAAATAAAAATACTGTCTCTTCAGGGCACATGACTGAAATATCAACTCAAACGAAGAACGTCCAGTTTGATATGCAAGGTTGGCAATAACAAGCGCTCGGTTTTTTCCATAGTGCGGATCAAAAATAATAGACCGGTCAAAGCCCGAAACGAAAGGCTAATAGCTGGTTATGCAACCAGATAAAACGGCAACTTTTCGTCTAGCCCCACAGCACTCGTTCGTTCACCTATTTTTTTTGGGTCCCACGGCGAAATACACCGCACCGTTGCTTCCGATGTGGTGAACGTAAACAACACTTAAATTCTAGCTCCACCGTTGATTTTAAAGTATACGCACCAACTTAATGTGTTTCTAAATTAATTTTTTGGTTTAAATATTACTCAAAACCTTGGGTGGGATATACAGGGTGGAAACGTTAAGTGATCTCACTCGATTATTTCTTAACTATACAAGATATTAAAAAAACTGGTTACTGATCCTGAAAGTGCTTAATGAGCTCTTTCAAACGGTACCAATAATAAGTTACAGAATAAACTGGATCTATCTGAAAATTCAATGTTTCCAGCTTCCATACTAAATGTATGCCAGACACACAATATTAGAAGTGTAATTTTTTTAATTTAATAATAAATACTTAAAATAAACTCGTAAATTGTATTCTTATTTTAAATTATTAATGAAAAACATTGGTTTTAGGCTTTACTTGCTATAATATTGTCAAGAGATGAGTGTCATGACTGTGGTAGTACTAAATGTATGGAAGAAGGAAACATTGAATTTTTAGTTAGATCCAGTTTATTCTGTAACCTATTATTGATACCATTGGATAGAGCTTGTGAAGCACTTTTAGAATCAGTAATCAGTTTTACGATATCATATGTAGTTTTTAAAATAATGTGACTTTACCAAATGTATGGAAGCTGGAAACATTGAAGTTTCGGATAGATCCAGTTTATTCTGTAACCTATTATTAATACCGTTTGATAGAGCTCATGAAGCACTTTCAGGATCAATAACTAGTTTATTGATATCTTGTATAGTTTAGAAATAATCGAGTGAGATCACTTATCGTTTCCACCCTGTANAGTTTATTGATATCTTGTATAGTTTAGAAATAATCGAGTGAGATCACTTATCGTTTCCACTCTGTATTCTGGGAAGTTTTCATAAAATTAAACAGTTTTATATGCAGAACAAGGTAGCTTGTTTTGCATACTGATAAACACCTGATGTAGGTGAGATGCAGTCTAGGATGACACAAATGTGTCCTAGTATTACACATAGTGCCTATTCACTCATGTCTTGAAAAGGCCCAGATTAAAGTGCACAGTGAAACTCTATGCCAAAGTAGGTAATATCATTTATTTGCTGTGAATTTCGGGTTAGTAGTAGTTTCGAACGATTTTCCTTCGCACGAATGTGCGAAACGTCCCCTTTCAATAATACTTTTTTTTAGTAGTAATCGCATACTACTAGTTCAAAAAAGAGTCGATTCGCACGCAATTTTAATACTTTTAATACATCCGGGCGAAACGCCTACTAAAAAAAAAATATTATTGAAAGGGGACATTTCGCACATTCGTGCGAAGGAAAATCGTGCGAAACTATTACTAACCCTGAATTTCATGATACGGAACCAGATAACCGATTCACAACTATTCGGGGTTGCCAGATTTGGCAACCATTAATTAGTTATGTCTTGGTTTATTTATATCATGGACAGAAAGTCCATTACATATGCAACTGCTTGTTATTAATAATTCTTAAATTAAAAGTGAATGCTCATAGATTGATCTAAGAACTAAAAACTAAAACTCATGAATAAGTGACAAGTTATTTGTTTTCGGAAGTATTAATAAACTTCGTGTGACCAAACATTCGAAGCTTTCTTTAAAAACTTTAATGTTAATTTTAACATATTGATGATGATTAGTGATTTTCTTTAATAACGACATAGGAAATCTGTTTTTTCTGCGCTCTAGATATGGCCCTATATCAATACACACAAGCGGTGACACCACGTATTGTCCCGGAGTAAATATTTGATTCGCTCATTTGGCTATCAGTTTCACAAGTACATATGTGCTTTAGAACTATGAATTGAAGACTTAAAGGTGCCTAGGAATTGAGTATGGGTATTAAGAAATGAATCTTAGATAATATAGAGTAATCTCAGGTATCAACTATTAGCGCTAATATGATAAATAGCAGCTTCAGTAGGAACTACATAATTGATGCTATTATACTTGACCATCTTTAAACTGTTTGTAAATAGTTACAATAACAGCTGTTAGTTCACCTTGTATAGACACTAAAGAGAAAAATATAAGTCTCTGAAATTATTTATTAAAGGTGACACACCAACCGACCCAAAGCACTGCATAGAAAAGACTTAAACGAGCTAGCGCACAAAAAAAATTGCTAAAACTCACATAATAATCTAGATAATCAAGTAGCTTCTGTTTCTATATCTAATTATGGACTAAAATTACAATTTGAATTTTGATGTAATAACTAATTATATGATCAAACGAACTTACCAAGTGAAGTTCGATCTCAATTATCCTGTTTTCGCCGAAGAGATTTATTTTACCGTGTAGTACCCCTGTACGACAAGCCAATCCGCACACAATATTCAGCGTAGTAGTAGTAAAAAACAAAAGAGCGGGCAACCCCACCCCTACCACGCTGTGGGCTCGGTGTCCGAGCGGTCTCATTATATTTAGAGAAGAG